>NC_133333.1:4982201-5017201 GCF_042186555.1 Aquarana catesbeiana | reverse complement strand
AACACTTTTTCTGGTGCTGAACTGATGAAGCATTCGCCACACATCAGCCTAGCAGATCATATGACTTCTCCGTCAGGCTAATATTAAACGATTGTGACATTTATTTATTTATTTATTATTGTATTTAATTATTTACCCCCTATTTTCCAACAACGACAGCATATTTCACGTCGCCTTACACCGTACATTGGCATGGAGCGTGTAGGATCTTCTGTTTCATAGTTAAGCCTTTGGTGGGGAAGGAAGCAGGTAACTTCCCAAATCTTTGGAAAATGATAGTGTCAGGGAACCCCTGTTAGTCGACTGTCTTGGAAATACACCATATTGTCAAAAGTATTGGGACGCCTGCCTTTACACTCACATGAACTTTTATGGCATCCCAGTCTTAGTCCGTAGGGTTCAATATTGAGTTGGCTCCGCCCTTTGCAGCTACAACAGCTTCAACTCTTCTGGGAAGGCCGTCCACAAGGTTTAGGAGGGTGTCTATGGGAATGTTTGTCCATTCCTCCAGAAGAGCATTTATGAGGTCAGGCACTGATGTTGGACAAGAAGGCCTGGCTCTCAGTCTCCGCTCTAATTCACCCCAAAGGTGCTCTATCGGTTTGAGGTCAGGCCAGTCAAGTTCCTCCACCCCAAACTTGCTCATCCATGTTTTTATGGACCTTGCTTTGTTCACCGGTCCAAATCATGTGGTGGAGGGGGGATTATGGTGCGGGGTTGTTTTTCAGGGGTTGGGCTTGGCCCCTTAGATCCAGTGAAGGGAACTCTTAAGGCGTCAGCATACCAAGACATTTTGGACAATTTCATGCTCTCAACTTTGTGGGAACAGTTTGGGGACGGCCCCTTCCTGTTCCAACATGACTGCCCACCAGTGCACAAAGCAAGGTCCATAAAGACATGGATGAGCGAGTTTGGGGTGGAGGAACTTGACTGGCCTGCACAAAGTCCTGACCTCAACCCATTAGAACACCTTTGGGAGACTGCGAGAGCCAGGCCTTCTAGTCAGTGCCTGACCGCACAAATGCGCTTCTGGAAGAATGGTCAAACATTCCCATAGACATCCTCCTAAACCTTGTGGACGGCCTTCCCAGAAGAGTTGAAGCTGTTATGTTAGGGTGGGCCAACCCAATATTGAACCCTACGGACTAAGACTGGGATGTCATTAAAGTTCATGTGTGTGCAAAGGCAGGCGTCCCAATACTTTTGCCAACACAGTGTATGTTGCTGCACATAGGACTGAGACCAGGTGCACATATGTGCACGGAAGTGCATGTGGCTGTACGCACAGATGCGTGTACATGGCCACAATCTGTGTTGGTCCCAGATGGCCCCTCTGGGCAAGGGTACTTTGGAAACCTCGAAGGAAGATTTGCTAGATTTCTAAGCTGAAACCCGCCCAAACATTCAATAGGCCAGTTGGCGTACACATGCAGGCAGGTGCAGTCTGCGCTTCCCACTGTAGTCGGCACTCGACTGATGGGACAAAGTCATGAGAAGGAAGTGGTGTGGAATTGGGTTCCTCTGACTTCCTATGGTCACCAAGGAGGATAACTGTCCGATTGCATGCTGGCACCCCATGTGACCTCAGCTGCCATCTTAGGTCAGGGCAGAGTCTATTTTAGAACCTGCTTCTACACTATCTTCTTGGCTAGTGTAGGGACAGGGTCCCCGCCTGGCACAGTGCATAGTGGAAGGGAATGGTTCCTGAGGATTAGGGAAAGTGCAAGGACTACGTTATCTCCACTTAGTTAGGAAGCCTCCCATTTGAGTGTGGAGCGGCCAAGCCGCATTCCATCTCCTCGCTGTAGAAGGTGTCGGCATCATTTCAAGATTTCGATCCTCTGCTACTGTTTGTAAGACCCCCTCTTAATCACAGTCCCCCTTTACATTACAAACGCCCTTCACATCTTGGCCCCCCTTAACATCACAGCCCCCCCTTTACATCACAGGCCCCCCCCTTTATATCACAGTCCCCATTTACATTACAAACGCCCTTCACATCTTGGCCCCCCTTCACATCACAGCCCCCCCTTTACATCACAGGCCCCATTTACATTACATACGCCCTTCACATCTTGGCCCCCCTTCACATCACAGCCCCCCCTTTACATCACAGGCCCCCCCTTTACATCACAGTCCCCATTTACATTACAGTCAGGGCCGGACTTACCATTGGGTTTGACTGGGCTCAAGCCCATGGGCCCCGCCCAATAGGGGGCCCCGCGGGCCCCAGCCGAGTGCACTCGGCTATACTCGGCTAGTTCCGCTCACAGTCACGCCTAGTCCCGCCCTATGATGGACATGACACAGGGACTGGGCATGACTGTGAACGGAGCTAGCCGAGTACTCTCGGCTCCGCTCACAGTCATGCCCAGTCCCGCCATTGGACCTGCGTTATGTCCATCATAGGGCGGGACTGCGAGAGGAGCCGAGAAAAGCCGACAGGAGCCAAGATACACAGGACCGGCTCTGTGTATCTCGGCGGCACCATATTTAAACTGCAGTGACACTGACAAGGCTGCAAATGACACTGGACAAGCATGCAGATGGACGCTGTGCAAGGCTGCATTGATGAGTATTTAAATGTAAGTTTTTTTCTTTAATAATTATTATTCTTAAAATTCCTTAACCACTTCCCGCCCGGCCTATAGCAGAATGACGGCCCGGCGGTGGTTCAGTTATCCTGACTGGGCGTCATACGACGTCCAGCAGGATAACAGCCGCCGCGCGCCCGTGGGGGCACGCATCACGGCGATCGGTGATCAACCGTGTCCAATCACGGCTGATCACAATGTAAACAGGAAGAGCCGTTGATCGGCTTTTCCTCACTGACAGAAATGAGTAGAGGAGAGCAGATCAGCGGCTCTCCTGACGGGGGGGGGTCTGAGCTGATTGTTTATCAGCGCAGCCCCTCCGCGGATGCCCACACTGGACCACCAGGGACACCACCAGGACCACCACAACAGATGGATCAACAGGGATGCCTCCCTAGACTGCCAGGGATGCCAGTAAGTCCCCAAACAATGCCAATCAGTGCCCACACATATTGCCAGTCATTGCCAGTCAGTCAGTGCCTACCAGATGTCTCCTCATCAGTGATGCCCAGCAATGCCATATATCAGTGTCCATCAGTACCACCCATCATTGTCCATCAATGCCACCTATCAGTGCCCATGCATGCCCATCAGTGCCCACCTATCAGTGACAATCAGTGCCCACCCATGCCACCCATCAGTGCCACCCATAAGTACCCATCAGTGCCGCCTATCAGTGCCCATCAGTGCCGCCTGTCAGTGCCCATCAGTGCCTTCTATCAATGCCCATCAGTGCTGCATACCAGTGCCACCTATCAGTGCCCATCAGTGCCGCCTATTAGTGCCCATCAGTGCCGCCTATTAGTGCCCATCAGTGCCACCTATCAGTGCCCATCAGTGCTGCCTATTAGTGCCTATCAGTGCCACCTCATCAGTGCCCATTAGTGCCACCTTATCAGTGCCCATTAGTGCAGCCTCATCAGTGCCCGTCAATGAAGAAATGTATTTATTTACAACATTTTATAACAGAAACATAGAAAAACTTTTTTTTTTTTTCAAAATTTTCGGTCTGTTTTTTATTTGTTGCGCAAAAAATAAAAATGCCAGCAGTGATCAAATACCACAAAAAGAAAGCTCTATTTGTGGGACCAAAATGATAAAAAATGTGTTTGGGTTCAGTGTAGCATGACCGCGCAATTGTCATTTAAAGTGCAACAGCGCTGAAAGCTAAAAATTGGCCTGGGCAGGAAGGGACAAAAGTGCCTGGTATTGAAGTGGTTAAACTCTTATCTTGGGGTTTGCTGATTGGTTATTGGCAGTTACGTAGTGCCTCGTTTACTGCCGTTGAGAAAACCTGTCTGCATTAGACAGTGATGTAATGGCGGACAAACGGTATCAGATTGGCGTGCTTAAAAGAAAACTAAAGGTTTAAAGTAATGTATAGAAGGTAGGGCCCAATAGTGACTCAAGCCCAGGGGCCCCCACCACCCTAAGTCCTGCCCTGATTACAGTCCCCCTGCACATCACAGCCCCCCCTTTACATCACAGCCCCCCTTTACATCACAGCCCCCCCTTTACATCACAGCCCCCCTTTACATCACAGTCCCCCTTTACATCACAGTCCCCCTTTACATCACAGCCCCCCTCTACATCACAGCCCCCCCTTTACATCACAGCCCCCCTTTACATCACAGCCCCCCTTTACATCACAGCCCCCCTTTACATCACAGCCCCCCTCTACATCACAGCCCCCCTTTACATCACAGCCCCCCTTTACATCACAGTCCCCCTTTACATCACAGCCCCCCTCTACATCACAGCCCCCCCTTTACATCACAGCCCCCCTTTACATCACAGTCCCCCTTTACATCACAGCCCCCCTCTACATCACAGCCTCCCCTTTACATCACAGTCCCCCTGCACATCACAGTCCCCCTTCACATCACAGCTCCCCTTTACATCACAGTCCCCCTTTACATCACAGCCTCCCCTTTACATCACAGTCCCCTTGCACATCACAGCCCCTCTTCACATCACAGCCCCCCCTTTACATCACAGCCCCCCCTTTACATCACAGCCCCCCCTTTACATCACAGCCCCCCTTTACATCACAGCCCCCCTTTACATCACAGTCCCCTTGCACATCACAGCCCCTCTTCACATCACAGCCCCCCTTCACATCACAGCCCCCCCTTTACATCACAGTCCCCCTTTACATCACAGTCCCCCTTTACATCACAGTCCCCCTTCACATCACTGTCCCCCTTCACATCACAGCTCCCCCTTCACATTACAGCTCCCCCTTTTACATCACAGTCCCCCTTCACATCACAGCTCCCCCTTCACATTACAGCTCCCCCTTTTACATCACAGCTCCCCTTTACATCACAGTCCCCCTTTACATCACAGCCCCCCTTTACATCACAGCCTCCCCTTTACATCACAGTCCCCCTGCACATCACAGCCCCTCTTCACATCACAGCCCCCCCTTTACATCACAGCCCCCCCTTTACATCACAGCTCCCCCTTTACATCACAGTCCCCCTTCACATCACAGCTCCCCCTTCACATTACAGCCCCCCCTTTTACATCACAGCTCCCCTTTACATCACAGTCCCCCTTTACATCAAAGCCCCCTTTACATCACAGCCCCCCCTTTAAACCAGGTGATTACCAAATCCCGCCCTCTGTCCTGAGATGCAGCACTTCCTGCCCCGCTTGTTGTGAGGATGATAGCGGCAGCCAGGTGGGAGACCAGAGAGAGTGAGGGAACACCCAGGCTGATAAGTGGCATGGCTGCAGTCCGGACAGGACTGTCGCTTGGCCTGGGTCCGGACCACAGCCCACCACTTAGTGAACACCACATTAAGATATTACCTGGTGATCCTGCCATGAAAGTCCTAGTTCAGGCACTTCCTGTTATAGGGTGACAACAGTCCCTCAACTGTGATTGTGCGTTGTCACCGTGTCACATGTGCCCCCTGGTGGAGACTACAGGTGTCCGTGCTGATACACAATGCGCAAGCATGGTCCACCATTATCACTATCAAAAAACTGGTCCAGAGCAATGATGTGCTGCAGCCTACGATGGAGCAAGTGCGAGTAGAAAAGAAATGGCGTTAAATAGGCAGGAGGAGATCAGCAGCACTGAGATCCATATAAAAATGAAAACGTTTAAAACTGTATTTTATGAAAAGAGGAGGAAAAAAAAAATGATGCCGTTGTTTGTCATACACAGTGCGAAGAGTGAACCAAATGCAGACCAGTTAGGGTTTGGATCTATTTTGGTCTGGCAACACGTTTTTAGATTTTGGCAGGAGACTGGAGAAGCTGAAACCCACAAAGACACATGAGGAATATCCGGAGGTTCCATGAAGACGGGGGAGGGGGGGGGATGAAGCCCAGAACACCCATTCTGCAAGACCACAATGCTAGCCATGGGCCACCAGCCTGTGCAGAACTGATGAGACTTAGCAGTTGTAAGGAGGCTCTGCATGCGGTGTGGGACCTCCGGCATGGCAGCACCTCGGATGTGGCACATCGCTCCCGTCCATCCCCAGAGTTATCTAATGAACTGAAGACATTTTGTCACATAACCAGCAGGAACAATAAGAGTTATTGAGTTCCATGAACTCGGCATGTCAGAGCCTTGTGACACTGCAGAGAGGATTGCTGAACCGCAAAGACGCCGGTGTCACGGGATGCAAACTCCGTTCCCAGAATATGGAATACAAAATACAAGACCACAACCCTGGAAGGTGACTCTCACGGTTTATAGTCCATGGCAGCCCTTCTCAACCGTCTTACTCCAGAGGAACCCTTTAAATAATTTCCAGGTCTCAGGGAACCCCTTCTATAACAATTCATTGGTGATCAGTGAGAAGAATGTTCCTTACATTGGTGATCAGTGAGAAGAATGTTCCTTACATTGGTGATCAGTGAGAAGAATGTTCCTTACATTGGTGATCAGTGAGAAGAATGTTCCTTACATTGGTGATCAGTGGGAAGAATGTTCCTTACATTGGTGATCAGTGAGAAGAATGTTCCTTACATTGGTGATCAGTGAGAAGAATGTTCCTTACATTGGTGATCAGTGAGAAGAATGTTCCTTACATTGGTGATCAGTGAGAAGAATGTCCCTTACATTGGTGATCAGTGAGAAGAATGTTCCTTACATTGGTGATCAGTGAGAAGAATGTTCCTTACATTGGTGATCAGTGGGAAGAATGTTCCTTACATTGGTGATCAGTGAGAAGAATGTTCCTTACATTGGTGATCAGTGAGAAGAATGTCCCTTACATTGGTGATCAGTGGGAAGAATGTTCCTTACATTGGTGGTCAGTGAGAAGAATGTCCCTTACATTGGTGGTCAGTGAGAAGAATGTTCCTTACATTGGTGATCAGTGAGAAGAATGCTCCTTACATTGGTGATCAGTGGGAAGAAAAAGGGTGGCCTCAGAGCGCAGAGCATTGCGCTCTGAGGCCACCCAGTTGTGCGACCATAGCAATCAGGTCTGTGAGACTTGTTGCCGATTGGCCAAAGCGTCAAGCAATCCTATTGGATGCCTAGCGCTTTGGCGGAAGAAGAGACACGTGGTGGAGGAGCCACCACGGCCACTGCCCGCACTCCAGGAGAGAAGGAGAGGACACCACAGCCCTTTGTTTATCGCTCTCACTCTCTCATACTGGTCACTGGAAGTTCAACATGGCACCTCATAGCAAAGAACTCTCTGAGGATCTGAAAAAGAGAATTGTTGCTCTACATAAAGATGGCCTAGGCTATAAGAAGATTGCCAAGACCCTGAAACTGAGCTGCAGCACGGTGGCCAAGACCATACAGCGGTATAACAGGACAGGTTCCACTCAGAACAGGCCTCACCATGGTCCACCAAAGAAGTTGAGGTCACGTGCTCAGCGTCATATCCAGAGGTTGTCTTTGGGAAATAGACGTATGAGTGCTGCCAGCATTGCTGCAGAGGTTGTAGGGGTGAGGGGTCAGCCTGTCAGTGCTCAGACCATACACCGCACACTGCATCAAATTGGTCTGCATGGCTGTCGTCCCAGAAGGAAGCCTCATCTAAAGATGATGCTCAGGAAAGCCCACAAACAGTTTGCTGAATACAAGCAGACTAAGGACATGGATTACTGGAACCATGTCCTGTGGTCTGATGAGACCAAGATAAACTTATTTGGTTCAGATGGTGACAAGCGTGTGTGGCGGCAACCCGGTGAGGAGGACAAAGACAAGTGTGTCTTGTCTACAGTCAAGCATGGTGGTGGGAGTGTCATGGTCTGGGGCTGCATGAGTGCTGCCGGCACTGGGGGGCTACAGATCATTGAGGGAACCATGAATGCCAACATGTACTGTGACATACTGAAGCAGAGCATGATCCCCTCCCTTCAGAGACTGGGCCGCAGGGCAGTATTCCAACATGATAACCACCCCAAACACACCTCCAAGACCACCACTGCCTTGCTAAAGAAGCTGAGGGTAAAGGTGATGGACTGGCCAAGCATGTCTCCAGACCTAAACCCTATTGATCATCTGTGGGACATCCTCAAATGGAAGGTGGAGGAGCGCAGGTCTCTAATATCCACCAGCTCCGTGATATCGTCATGGAGGAGGGGAAGAGGACTCCAGTGACAACCTGTGAAGCTCTGATGACCTCCATGCCCAAGAGGGTTAAGGCAGTGCTGGAAAATAATGGAGGCCACACAAAATATTGACACTTTGGGCCCAATTTGGAGATTTTCACTTAGGGGTGTACTGACTTTTGTTGCCAGCGGTTTAGACATTAATGGCTGTGTGTTGAGTTATTTTGAGGGGACAGTAAATTTACACTGTTATACAAGCTGTACACTCACTACTTTACATTGTAGACAAGTGTCATTTCTTCAGTGTTGTCACATGAAAAGATAGAAGAAAAGATTTACACAAATGTGACTGAGGGGTGTACTTACTTTTGTGAGATACTGTATGTGTACAGTGCTGTGTAAATTGTTGGCACTATATGAATACCTGCAATAAATAAAGTCTGTACATGAGACATCTATGTAGGTTGTGCATCTGATTCACAGAATCCCGGATCTTACACGATTCAGCTCTGAACTCATACTGTCACCTGGTGGCCGATTCTCCAGAACTGCTGAAATCACAAGGAGAGCGAACGCAGGAAATGATCGGGGCCATCCTGAGATCCTCCGTCTGTCACCACATATCCCAGCTTCTCTTATGGGGTGAATCTTCTTTTGTAGGATACATAAGGTGATCGAAGCTGTATTAGTGCACTTGCAACACAACAATCGAGTACCATCTCTGTGATACTTTGTTTTATTTGTACCAATAGTTACATTATCAGGGGAGTGTTCCCTTCTTCTCAGTCTAAGAAGTTCTGGTACTTTTATAGAAGGGTCCCCTATACTACGACCTGTGGGCCCCATCTGGCCCACTACAAGCTTTCATTCAGCCCATGGTTGGGGCCAGGGTCATAACCTCAATGTGAACAGAGTCAGCAAAGACTGCCTATGGTGTCTGCTTCAATCCTGATATAGAGAGAGACTCTTATGGGGACCTTGATGTAAAGGGGTCCTCTGATAGGGACCTTGATGGAAGGAGGGCTCTGATGGGAACCCTGACATTAGAGGGACTCTGATTTGGTCTCTGATGTAAGGAGGACTCTGCTGGGGACTCTGATCGGGGGGGGGGGGGGGGGGGGGGGCACTGGGGAGCCTGATATAAGGCAGACTCTAATGCAAGGGAGGACTCTGATGGGGACCCTGATATAAGGGGGGACTCTGATGTAAGGAGGACTCTGCTGAGGGCTCTGATCTTGGTGGGACTTGGTGGGACTCTAATGAGGACCCTCACAGTCTATAAGGCATGTGTAAATGAGCCACGATAGCAGAAACCAAACCTTGCTTTAACCCCTGTATGGAGGGGTTATTTTAAAAAAAACGATACCAAACTGGACGTCCTTGGTCATGATGGACAATTGGTATTCTTGAGAATGGAAGGGTCCTAAATACCATGATCCTGGAGGTTTTGGTCAAGTTCCTCCACCCCAAACTCGCTCATCCATGTCTTTATGGACCTTGCTTTGTACACTGGTGGGCAGTCATATTGGAACAGGAAGGGGCCATCCCCAAACTGTTACCACAAAGTTGGGAGCACGAAATTGTCCAAAATGTCTTGGTATGGTGATGCCTTAAGAGTTTCCTTCACTGGAACTAAGGGGCCAAGCCCAACCCCTGAGGAGCCAAGCTCAACCCCTGAAAACAACCCCCACACCATAATCCTCCCCTCCACTAAATGATTTGGACCAGTACACAAAGCAAAGTCCATAAAGACATAAATGAGCGAGTTTGGGGTGGAGGAACTTGACTGTCCTGACCTCAACCTCATAGAACACATTTGGGATTAATTAGAGCTGAGACTGCGAGCCAGGCCTTCTCGTCCAACATCAGTGCCTGACCTCACAAATGCTCTTCTGGAAGAATGGTTAAACATTCCCATAGACACCCTCCTAAACCTTGTGGACGGCCTTCCCAGAAGAGTTGAAGCTGTTATAGCTGCAAAGGGCGGGGCCAACTCAATATTGGGGGAACCCTACAGACTAAGACTGGGATGCCATTAAAGTTCATGTGCATTTAAAGGCAGGCGTACCAATACTTTTGACAATATAGTGTATATTAACAAATACAGAGCTGATTACTTTGTGTCTTTTGTATTTACTTTTTATTACATCTAATGATTGGTGAGCTTATACCTTAACGTTTTGCCTTTGGATTTGAATACACTTTGACCTCTATGAAGGACCCTGAAAATTCATCACTTTCGCACGTTCTTTTGGTGTAAATTCTGCGTTTGGTCGATTTCCCGGCGTAGGCGATAGTCCGGTAGAGGGTTGTAATGATTATGGATCCGGTATACAGATCCTCCCAGCGCTCATTACTGTTCAGTCCATCCTTTGAAGGGTCCGCCAGCCCCAGAGAGCTCATAAATCTCCTCCATTCCTCTCTGACTGTCCTGCTGGTCAGATTTATGGACACATGTGTGATTGTATTAAGTGGTACGGAGAGAGGAGAGACACACACACTCATCTACTACCCTGACAAGGGTGGAATGAGGATACTACACAGAATGAGCCTCACATCACACAACCACGCCGTGTCATCATCATCATTCTGCAGCACTTTACAATGTAGAATTTGCTGATCGAAATACAAGGAGGCCTAAAGACCGAAATTTACTGAACAGATCATCAAGTACATGAAACACACTTAAAGGTTTCTTGTAGCAATGTTAACCACTTAGATACCAGAGAAGACAGTAGGAAATCAGTTGACCAAGAGTGGGGTGCAGGAGGCAGGTCATAGGGTTAGGGTTAGGAGGTGCAGAAGGCAGGTCATAGGGTTAAGGTTAGGAGGTACACGAGGCAGGTCATAGAGTTAGGGTAGTAGGTAAAGGAAGCAGGTCATAGGGTTAGGGTAGTAGGTACAGGAGGCAGGTCATAGGGTTAGGGTTAGGAGGTGCAGGAGGCAGGTCATATAGTTTGGGTAGTAGGTACAGGAGGCAGGTCATAGGGTTAGGGTTAGGAGGTGCATGAGGCAGGTCATAGAGTTAGGGTAGTAGGTAAAGGAAGCAGGTCATAGGGTTAGGGTAGTAGGTACAGGAGGCAGGTCATAGGGTTAGGGTTAGGAGGTGCAGGAGGCAGGTCATATAGTTTGGGTAGTAGGTACAGGAGGCAGGTCATAGGGTTAGGGTTAGGAGGTGCATGAGGCAGGTCATATGGTTAGGGTAGTAGGTACAGGAGGCAGGTCATAGGGTTAAGGTTAGGAGGTGCAGGAAGCAGGTCATAGGGTTAAGGTTAGGAGGTGCATGAGGCAGGTCATAGGGTTAGGGTAGTAGGTAAAGGAGGCAGGTCATAGGGTTAGGGTAGTAGGTACAGGAGGCAGGTCATAGGGTTAGGGTAGTAGGTAAAGGAGGCAGGTCATAGGGTTAAGGTTAGGAGGTGCAGGAAGCAGGTCATAGGGTTAAGGTTAGGAGGTGCATGAGGCAGGTCATAGGGTTAGGGTAGTAGGTAAAGGAGGCAGGTCATAGGGTTAGGGTAGTAGGTACAGGAGGCAGGTCATAGGGTTAGGGTAGTAGGTAAAGGAGGCAGGTCATAGGGTTAGGGTAGTAGGTAAAAGAGGCAGGTCATAGGGTTAAGGTTAGGAGGTGCAGGAAGCAGGATATAGGGTTAAGGTTAGGAGGTGCAGGAAGCAGGTCATAGGGTTAGGGTTAGGAGGTGCATGAGGCAGGTCATAGGGTTAGGGTAGTAGGTAAAGGAGGCAGGTCATAGGGTTAAGATTAGGAGGTGCAGGAGGCAGGTCATAGAGTTAGGGTAGTAGCTACAGGAAGCAGGTCATAGAGTTAGGGTTAGGGGGTGCAGAAGGCAGGGTTAGGGTTAGGAGGTGAAGGAGTTAGGTCATAGGTTTAGGGTTAGGAGGCTCAGGATGCAGGTCATAGGGTTAGGGTTAGTATAAAATTCATTTTATACATCTTATAGCACTTGGCGTGAGATTCCTTCAAATGGCACACGTCTCAACCAAAGCCCCATCTGGTGGAAGGCGGCATTGCTGCCGGGCTGATTATATAACAATGGTTAGGTTGCAAAACATTTCTGCACAATAATACATGTAAAGGCTTATCAGACACCTTCCTGTTACTATGTATACCCCGTGGGTTTGTGGTTGTTAGTATTATGGAATCCTCATTTCGGGAACTGAGCGCTTGTAGATTAGTGTCTCATTTCCAAATCTTTCCTCAGAAACAACTTAGGGTTAGGAGGGGCAGGAGGCAGGTCATGGGGTTAGGAGGGTCAGGTCGCAGGGATAGGTGGTGCAGGAGTCAGGTCATAGGGTTAGGGTTAGGGGGTGCAGGAGGCAGGTAACAGGGTTAGGAGGTGCAGGAGGCAGGTTGCAGGGTTAGGGTTAGGAGGTGCAGGAGGTAGGTCATAGGGTTAGGAGGTACAGGAGGCAGGTCATAGGGTTAGGAGGGGCAGGAGGCAGGTCATGGGGTTAGGAGGGTCAGGTCGCAGGGATAGGTGGTGCAGGAGTCAGGTCATAGGGTTAGGGGGTGCAGGAGGCAGGTAACAGGGTTAGGAGGGGCAGGAGGCAGGTCATAGGGTTAGTGTCAGAGAGGTTACCTGATTGGGCGCCGGTGCGCGCCGGGGCGCGTTGGCGCTTGTGTCTCTGTGCGTGCTGGGGCGCGTGTTCCTGGGGGCACCAGCGTGTCTGGGCTGACCGGCCGTGGCGTGCAGGGTGGCGTCCGGGCGTGTGTGCGTACGCGCGTTCGCGCTAGTGCGCGTCCGCCTATGTGCGTTGCCGCTGGCGTGCCCGGTAGTGTGGGCGTGCACGCCGGCGTCGGGGGCGCGCTCGGGCGCGTGCGGGGGCGCAGGGCGCCTTGGCGAATCGGCGCGTGCACGAGCGCGGCGTTTGGCGCCAATTACCTATTTAAGCCTGCCTCTACCCTGATTCAGTGCTGCCTGATCAAACAGCTCTGTGTCTTGTTCCGTGATCTTCCTGTGTTCCTGTATCCTTGTAGTTTGACCCGTTGTGACCCGGCTTGCCTTTGGACCTCCCTTGATTGCTGCCTGAACCTGACCCCGGCTTGTTTGACCTTGTTTCTGCCTAATCCCTTGTACCGTTGCTGCCAGTCCGTTGCCGACCTCTGCCTGTGTGTGACCAGCCTGATTAACTCCTGCTCAGCATCTGCTCCACCAGTCTTGAAGCTCTACCGGTTACTTGCCAGACCACCGTGCTCCAGGACCCTTACATCAGGCCCTCATACCACTCCGCATTCGTGGGCCTCCTGTCTACTCTACCAGGGGCCCCGAATCGGATACGTAAGGGAGCCTACCCTCTGCCCAAGCGGACTCACCTGTCTGGTAAGTGTGGGACCTGACAGTTAGGAGGTGCAGGAGGCAGGTCATAGGGTTAGGAGGTGCAGGAGGCAGGTTGCAGGGTTAGGGTTAGGAGGTGCAGTAGGTAGGTCATAGGGTTAGGAGGTACAGGAGGCAGGTCACAGGATTAGGGTTAGGAGGTGCAGGAGGCAGGTCATAGGTTTAGGAGGTGCAGGAGGCAGGTAACAGGGTTAGGAGGTGCAGGAGGCAGGTCACAGGGTTAGGGTTAGGGGGTGCAGGAGGTAGGTCATAGGGTTAGGAGGTGCAGGAGGCAGGTCATAGGGTTAGGAGGTGCAGGAGGCAGGTCATAGGGTTAGGAGGGGCAGGAGGCAGGTCATAGGGTTAGGAGGGGCAGGAGGCAGGTCAAAGGGTTGGGAGGGGCAGGTCGCAGGGATAGGTGGTGCAGGAGGCAGGTCATAGGGTTAGGAGGTGCAGGAGGCAGGTCACAGGGTTAGGAGGTGCAAAAGGCAGGTCTCAGGGTTAGGAGGTGAAGGACTCAGGTCATAGAGTTAGGGTTAGGGGGTGCAGGAGGCAGGTCGCAAGGTTAGGGTTAGGGGGTGCAGGAAGCAGGTCATAGGGTTAGGGTTAGGAGGTGCAGGAGGCAGGTCATAGAGTTAGGGTAGTAGGTGCAGGAGGCAGGTCGCAGGGTTAGCATTAGGAGGTGCAGGAGGCAGGTCATAGGGTTATGAGGTGCAGGAGGCAGGTTGCAGGGTTAGGGTTAGGTGGTGCAGGAGTCAGGTCATAGGGTTAGGGTTAGGAGGTGCAGGAGGCAGGTCGCAGGTTTATGGTTTAGTATAAAATTCTTTTTATACATCTTATAGCACTTGGCATGAGATTCCTTCAAGTGGAACACTTTAAATCTCAACCAAAGCGCCATCTGGTGGAAGGCGGCATTGCTGCCGGGCTGATTATATAACAATGGTTAGGTTACAAAACATTTCTGCACAATAATACATGTAAAGGGCTTATCAGACACCTTCCTGTTACTATGTATACCCCGTGGGTTTGAGGTTGTTAGTATTATGGAATCCTCATTCCGGGAACTGAGCGCTTGTAGATTAGTGTCTCATTTCCAAATCTTTCCTCAGAAACAACTTCTTATCACCGCAGCTCAACAAAGAGAATGAACAAAGTGAATTAGAGCTACCAGTCTGCATTTCAACATATGCAACAGTTTTTACACAATTCTCTGGATGAGGCTCACGCACTCTCCCTCCGAGAAATACTTAATCCTTTCTCAGGAACAGCTGGGATTGGGACCACTGACAGTACAGACTTCAGACTCAGGTGCTGGAGGACTACAAGCACCAACATGTCTAGGAGGAGGAGGACTACACGTCCCATCATGTCTGGGAGGAGGAGGACTACAATCACCATCATGTCTGGGAGGAGGAGGACTACAAGTCCCATCATGTCTGGAAGGAGGAAGACTACAAGTCCCATCATATATGGGACGAGGAGGACTACAAGTCCCATCATGTCTGGGAGGAGGAGGACTACAAGTCCCATCATGTCTGGGAGGAGGAGGACTACAAGTCCCATCATGTCTGGAAGGAGGAAGACTACAAGTCCCATCATGTATGGGACGAGGAGGACTACAAGTCCCATCATGTCTGGAAGGAGGAAGACTACAAGTCCCATCATGTATGGGACGAGGAGGACTACAAGTCCCATCATGTCTGGGAGGAGGAGGACTACAAGTCCCATCATGTCTGGGTAACCAAAGGCTGGTGCTCCTGGGGCCTATGCTTCCATTCCTGCAGTTTAATTTTCAAGAAGGTTTCTGCTTCAACATTCTATCTCTTGATCTCGATGGCCAATAATTGGTCAGAATCAAGAGGGCAAGTTGCTGATTAAAGGAGATTTGCCAGGAGGATTGTTCCCCCCCCCTCTTAGGATGGATACCTCCTGTATCAATGAAGCAACCACCTCCTGTAGCCCACTAGCAAACAACAGTGTGACCCTCATACTTAGGGATCCACTGCATGATTGCAGGAACTCTAGACTTTGAGTGGGGGCATATTCTGAGAGCAGTGTGTCTGTGTGCAAGATCATAAGGTGGGCCCTGCTGCTTGAGCAAAAAAAAAATGCAGCGCACATAGGGCGCCACTGCAAGAACTGGACATGGGTCTCATTGCACTGACTATTGGGTGTGGCTTAAAGGAACGCAAAGTGCAGGGGTCAGTAGTGGCACAGAGTTCAGGGGTCAGTAGTGACTCAGGGTTCAGGGGTCAGTGACACGGAGTTTGGGGTTCAGTAGTGACACAGGGTCTAGAGGTCAGTAGTGATAGAAAGATCAGGGGTCAGTTGTGATGCAAGGTTCAGGGGTCAGTAATAAGTGATGCAGAGTTCAGTGGTCAGAGACTGCATACATGATACAAGAGATGGTCAGAGACTGCGGACATGATACAAGAGATGGTCAGAGACTGCAGACATGATACAAGAGATGGTCAGAGACTGCGGTCATGATACAAGAGAGGGTCAGAGACTGCATACATGATACAAGAGATGGTCAGAGACTGCGGACATGATACAAGAGATGGTCAGAGACTGCGGACATGATACAAGAGATGGTCAGAGACTGCAGACATGATACAAGAGATGGTCAGAGACTGCGGACATGATACAAGAGATGGTCAGAGACTGCGGACATGATACAAGAGATGGTCAGAGACTGCGGACATGATACAAGAGATGGTCAGAGACTGCGGACATGATACAAGAGGTGGTCAGAGACTACGGACATGATACAAGAGATGGTCAGAGACTGCGGACATAGTACAGGAGATGGTCAGAGACTGCGGACATGATACAAGAGATGGTCAGAGACTGCGGACATGCTACAAGAGATGGTCAGGGACTGCGGACATGATACAATAGATGGTCAGAGACTGTGGACATGCTGCAGGAGACTGTATATAGCTGTTGTTGGAGACTGGGATCATGCTTCAAGACAGTCATAGACTGGAGACACATTGCAGGAGACTGCAAGAGATCAATGTTACAATGGGGCAATAAGGAAACACAGATTAGTGCCTACAGGGACCCAAGGGCTACACCTAAAGTACCAAATGACATGTTGGGCAGCAGGGATCTAGGGTGTGATGGTCAACTAAGGTCCGAGGTGTTCCATCCTAAGGAACTGGCCAGTGGTCTCTGGTGCAGCTCCGGGTATCCACTGGAAAAGAAAAGAGTGGGAAAGCCCTTATAGTGCAATTCAATTGGTTCAAACTGGGTGATTGACTCAAAAAAATGGTTTTGACAATGGGAAAAAGAAAAAAGGGAAAATTACTTACATTTGCTTAGGCTGTGGTCACCCTAGGGGGTGAGAAAATGCAACCTTCCAAGTGGAGAAAAACCTGTCTCGATGCAGCTTGGGGGTGGTCACTTTCGATGCCGTGGAGGTCCTAATCCTAGGTCCTCTGTGGGTATGTAAAAAATCGAGTTCCAACTGAGTCTGCAAAAAAAAGCCGGTGGGTGGTACAGTCGGCAGAGGTGGAGTCATCCAGTTTAAGGAACATTTAATTATTTAATTTCACCAATACATAAATTCAATGTTCATTAAACCAGACCACTCTGACCCATTTTTAGTCTTTGCCGACTAGACCACATGTGGGCTTCTTTGCTGACTCAGCTTGAACTCACCATGTTGGGTAGTAGGTAATCTTTTGTCCAGTGGTGGACATGTGGGAATGAAAGCATGGCCATCCTGGAACTTGTAGCTCCTCAGTGGTATGACCCATCTAGAGGCAAGTTGGGGTATAGTAGTGCACTATTACCTCTTTAGCTCTTCACATGGCACGTTACAGGTGTACGTTCAGGGAGACATGTGCTCCTGGTTTACACAGAGCTGCCTGCTGATCTGGGGCCTGTTAGAGCGAAGAACATAAAACACATTTTGTGTCAATGGAAGAACATGTAACTGTCTGAAAACGATTGCAAGATTACACAACGGCCACAATTATCTCCCCGCAGAGAGTCGTTCACATGAGTAATGGCTGGCTTGGCAATTAGACCCGACACTCAGAATGTTTTTTTTTGCCACCTTGTAGTTTATTACAAGCTAGATATATCATGGAGAATTGAGGGAGATGAGACAGCAGTTTATGGGGTAATCATAGCAAAATGGCATACAGTTAGGACAGATTTTGGGGCCGATATTCTTATCCACTCTTTTCCTGCACTCTGCATTGTAGAAGTCATTTGGTGTGGAGATTGCTGTGTTTCACGGAGTATCCTCTGCATGAGGCCGCCATTGGAAGAGATGTTGATCACATGCCTGTGGCCAGGTTCTCCTCCTCGTGGCTTTTAATTTCTTCTACAATCTATTAATTTGTTTCGAGACTTCGGAGGGCACATTTGCAAAGTACAGCTGTAGGCTGGAGTCAGCTGTATTATTTATGTCTTGTACTTAAAGTTACTGTTTGGGGATGTAGGGGTTACATTTCTATGGTGTGTCTGGTATTTGGCCTGTAGAGCGCCCCATAGCTGGGATATCTAAGAGGGAGGGGGTTGGTCCAGGAATAGGAAGAGATTGGTCATGGGGCAGAGAGGGGCCATACATGGGGAGATGTAGGGCTGCACCTAACTGGGGTTACAGCGCCTTGAAAAAGTATTCATATTCCAAAGATTTACGGAATAGATGAAGCAAGGAGATCCTTGCACTACCGGCCTTCAGGTACAGCTTCCTCTCTAGAAAAAAAGTAACTCTCCTGCACTCAGGTGTTTTGCTCCAAGGAAGAAGATAATATCTTAATCCTTATTGTCAATGCCTGAGGTCTTGCTGCCCTCATAGGATCATGGGTATCCACAAGTACTTGTTTTCGTTGTCTTACAGCTTCCTTTCTAGCAAAGAGAACAGTGAGCAGCACAGTAGTACCATCACCAAATCTCAATCCAATCTGGTGTCCTCTTGTCAGAGCTGCCTCGCTATTGACCGGTGTGGTAACGATAGGGGTGAAGGAAGCAAAGATTTACAGATAGATGAAACAGAAGCAGGGAGATCCTTGCACTACAGACTCTCAGGTACAGCTTTCTCTCCAGCAAGGAGAACAGTGAGCTGCAAAGTCGTGCCATCACCAAATCTCACATCCAATCTTGTGTCCTCTTGTCAGAGCTACCTCACTGTTGACTGGTTTGATAACGATAGAGGTGGAAGCAGCAAAAATATACAGACTAGATGAAGCAGAAGCAGGGGGGGTCCTTGCACTACAGGCTTTCAGGTACAGCCTCCTCTCCAGCTCCACCAAATCTTCATATGCAATCTGATGTCCTCTTGTTAGATCTGCCTCACTGTTGACCTGTGTGATAACGATAGGGGTTGAGTAAGCAAAGATTTACAGACTGGATGAACCAGAAGCAGGGGGATCCTTGCACTATAGGCTTTCAGGTACAGCTTCCCCTCCAGGTCCACCAAATCTCACATCCAATCTGGTGTCCTCTTGTCAGAGCTGCCTCACTGTTGATCAGTGTGATAATGATAGAGGTGGAAGAAGCAAAGATTTACTGAATAGATGAAGCAGAAGCAGGGTGATCTTTGCACTACAGGCCCTCAGGTACAGCTTCCTCTCCAGCTCCAGAAAATCTCAAATCTGGTGAGACCAGTAGTCAGAAGCATCAGAGTCACAGGAAGTGGCCTGGCACAGGAACTGCACTGTTACTTCTTAAAAAGGAATTAGAAGGTAGGTATTCAGGGTATTCCTCAGGCACAATTAATATTTCTAGATGTTCCATATAACAAACAAACCTTCACTGATTTTAGGTCCACTTTAAGAAAGTATGGTGTTAAGAATGTCTTACAGTCTGGCTCGGGAAGGGTTTTCCCAAAGTAGCACCACTTTTACAACTTGGTTTTTACGATGCTGTTATTCCTTCACCTTTGTGCCTTTCACTCTACCAGGGCAACGCGCTGACAGGAAAACAGAGTGGGACAGGTGTTCAGGGCTCTCCATAGAGGGGGACAGAGGGTCTTCAGCTGTTGTGTATCTCACAGAATCTGCTGGGATCCTCTTTTTATGGTCACGCTGTATACTCCGGCCTTGCGAAGGATGACACTTTCAGATTTCATTAATCTGCTTTTTTTTCTCAATCGTAGATCAAGCATTTGTCAGCGTCCTTGACACGGGTGATGTCACCTATCTTCTATCCTAAGCATGTCACGAAGCCAACATTTTCCCACACGCTCTTCTAGCTGGATGTCAAGGATTCGTGTCTTTCAGACAACCAGAGGTGGTTCCCACATACTTAGACCTACATCAAGTAAAGCAAACATTTTGCCTTAAATGCCAATTTTGTCTTCATAAAACAGTTAATATTTAGTAGCCTGCATATATATTCCCCTACATCTTTACAACGTACATGACAACTGGTTGCCACCACCGCCTCCTCTCCCGAACTGGTTGCCACCACTGCCTCCTCACCACCACAGCCTCCACTCCCAAAATGGTTGCCACCACTGCCTTCTCTCCTGAACTGGTTGCTACCACCGCCTCCTCTCCCGAACTGGTTGCCACCACCGCCTCCTCTACCAAACTGGTTACCACCACTGCCTCCTCACCACCACCGTCTCCTCTCCCGAACTGGTTACCACCACCACCTCTTCGCCACCACCGCCCCCTCTCCTGAACCAGTTGCCACCATCCCCTCCTCACCACCACCGTCTTCTCTCCCCAACTGGTTGCCACCACCGTTTTCTCTCCCGAACTAGCTGCTTCTCCATCCTTTTTTTTGTTACTCCCCAGTATCCATAAGATTAACATGAAGGCTTATACTTCATTCCCTATTCCCATACACTGTATGATTTCCCTTTCACTCCGCACTCCCGTTAAATCTGACCAAACGTTTCACTTAACCAGCAACTTGAATGAATGGCGTGGTTATACAACTTCTCCAGGTACAGGTGGTTCCAGCAATCACATGGCAGTGCAACAGTTTAATTCAGTGTAGAGCTACCCCCATGAAGGCCACTTAAAGTTACTGTACCCCAATGGTTGCCCCGACCTTGTAAATCCTAAAACCCCTGACACCCCGGGTTCAGACATTTTAGCAAAGAAATATTAATGCAGACACAGAATAATTCACAGTAAACCAGATAACCAGCTAATAGAATTAACAGCAAATGGATAAGAGAAATAAGGTTATTGTTATACTCTTCATACAAAATGAATAAATGACTTGTCAGTAAAATTCCTTGAGGAGCACTAAAACAGCAAACATTAACCGATCAAGGTCTATGGCTGCCGGTCAGAAAAGTGTAGAAGAATGACCCATGTGGAGTCAGACTACTCCTTTAAACTCCTGACGCCACAGCCCCTTTAACACAAACACTTTGGGGCTCATGTACACACAGACTAGGTTGACCACTGGCCACGGGAAAACGCAAAATGCTGCAAAATCGCGATGGCGTTTTGCGGCCGGAGGTCAAAACGTTCCTATCCTGAACGCGATTTTTCCGCATTCAGGAGAGAAAGGTTGAATCTCCTCTAATCCTGTCCCTTGTTGGAGGGGGGGACAAGGGGGTGCTTTCGTTGATGCAAGTGTCTTGAATCTTCAGCTAGGTCAAATGGAAGGGCCCAAAATATTTGAGAGATAGTGACATTCAGCAGTACAATATGTGTTGTAGATATCTCCTTTTAGAGCTCTATGAGGAAGGCAGAGTAAAAGTGTCTACATGCAGTGTCCTTGGGTGCAAAGAGGGTGGGCAGATGCCCGCTCACCAGTCCAAGCGAACCCAAGCTCAGGAGGGATGGTGTGAAGATCCTGCAGATGCTGTACTCAGGGACGATGCTTAACCGCACTCTCCTCGAGGCTGTAGCTCGGCTGGATCTGTGATGCAGGTGATGTGGGTGACCTTCCAGCTGCCACCCGATGACCGGACCCTGCCCCCTACACATGCTCTCCCCTGCCACCTAGGCTGCAGCGCAGCTGCGCTCTCCCCAACCATCTGGATCACTGCTCCCAGATGAAGGCAGTGGTCCCGACTCCACCTCAACACAGGCTATTTATCACCTCTCCCAGCATTCTGTTCTCTTCCTCCAGCCGGCTGGGACTTGTAGTCCACAACATTCCAGGTTCAATGTAGATTTGAGCTCCTTGGACTACATGTCCCAAGATCCTCCACTCATCACTCACTCTGCTTTCAGGACGTGACAAGGCAGATCCCAGGCTGAGCACTAGAGGGAACAGTCTCACTGTGCCAGATGCTGTAAAGTGTCCTCTGATAACACAGGCAATTTAGCCAGCTCCTGGCTACATCAGTAAACAGCATTCCTCATTAACATATGGCAGGGTCTTTAGGGCTATGCTGTGGTGTTTCATACCTCTAGCTTGTAGCAGTTCCTCCCCAAAGGTAATGTAGCTCCTAATAGTACTGCTCAGGGGTCCTGTCAAGGGGTACAGTGCCTTGAAAAAGTATTCATACCCCTTGAAATTCCCCACATTTTCTCATGTTACAACCAAAATTGTAAATGTATTTTATTGGGATTTTATGTGATAGACCAACACAAAGTGTCACATAATTGTGAAGTGGAAGGAAAATGATAAATGTTACAAATAAATATGTGAAAAGTGTGTGTGTGGGGGGGGCATTTTTATGGAGTCCCCCCCCCCACTTTGCACATCTAGAGAGGACATTTCTGCCCATTCTTCTTTGTAAAATATCTCAAACTCTGTCAGATTGGATGGAGAGCGTCTGTGAACAGCAATTTTCAAGTCTTGCCACAGATTATGGGAGATTGTTTGTAGAATTTTGAAGAAAATAATGAATTTAATCAGTTTTGGGATACGGCTGTAAAATAACAAACAAAATGTAGAATAAGTGAAGCGCTGTAAATAATTTCCGGATGTACTGTGTATACCCGTGCACCCCGCCCCCTCCCCCACTCCCCGCTTCAGCTCTGAAAGATTTACCCCTCTTCATGACACTGCGAAGTTGTACCCAAATAAAATTGATGTCCTTTTTTTCCCACAAATAGAGCTTTCTTTTGGTGGTATTTAATCACCTCTGTGGTTTTTTTTTACATTTTTGTGCTATGACCCCTGTCCTCTCTACTGCCTGTGGTGACCCCTGTCCTCTCTCCTCCCTGTAGTGACCCCTGTCTTCTCTCCTGCCTGTGGTGACCCCTGTCCTCTCTCCTGCCTGTGGTGACCCCTGTCCTCTCTTCTGCCTGTGGTGACCCCTGTCCTCTCTCCTGCCTATGGTGACCCCTGTCCTCTCTCCTGCCTGTGGTGACCCCTGTCCTCTCTCCTGCCAGCGGTGACCCCTGTCCTCTTTCCTGCCTGTGGTGACCCCTGTCCTCTCTTCTGCCTGTGGTGACCCCTGTCCTCTCCTGCCTGTGGTGACCCCTGTCCTCTCTCCTGTCTGTGGTGACCCCTGTCCTCTCTTCTGCCTGTGGTGACCCCTGCCCTCTCTCCTCCCTGTAGTGACCCCTGTCTTCTCTCCTGCCTGTGGTGACCCCTGTCTTCTCTCCTGCCTGTGGTGACCCCTGTCCTCTCTCCTGCCACCAATGACCCCTGTCCTCTCTCCTGCCTATGGTGACCCCTGTCCTCTCTCCTGCCTGTGGAGACCCCTGTCCTCTCTCCTGCCAGTGGTGACCCCTGTCCTCTTTCCTGCCTGTGGTGACCCCTGTCCTCTCTCCTGCCTGTGGTGACCCCTGTCCTCTCTCCTGCCTGTGGTGACCCCTGTCCTCTCTCCTGTCTGTGGTGACCCCTGTCCTCTCTCCTGCCTGTAGTGACCCCTGTCCTCTCTCCTGCCAGCGGTGACCCCTGTCCTCTCTCCTGCCTGTGGTGACCCCTGTCCTCTCTCCTGCCTGTGGTGACCCCTGTCTTCTCTCCTGCCTGAGGTCACCCCTGTCTTCTCTCCTGCCTGTGGTGACCCCTGTCCTCTCTCCTGCCAGCGATGACCCCTGTCCTCTCTCCTGCCTGTGGTGACCCCTGTCCTCTCTCCTGCCTGTGGTGACCCCTGTCTTCTCTCCTGCCTGTGGTGACCCCTGTCCTCTCTCCTGCCACCAATGACCCCTGTCCTCTCTCCTGCCTATGGTGACCCCTGTCCTCTCTCCTGCCTGTGGTGACCCCTGTCCTCTCTCCTGCCAGTGGTGACCCCTGTCCTCTTTCCTGCCTGTGGTGACCCCTGTCCTCTCTCCTGCCTGTGGTGACCCCTGTCCTCTCTCCTGCCTGTGGTGACCCCTGTCCTCTCTCCTGTCTGTGGTGACCCCTGTCCTCTCTCCTGCCTGTAGTGACCCCTGTCCTCTCTCCTGCCAGCGGTGACCCCTGTCCTCTCTCCTGCCTGTGGTGACCCCTGTCCTCTCTCCTGCCTGTGGTGACCCCTGTCTTCTCTCCTGCCCGAGGTGACCCCTGTCCTCTCTCCTGCCTGTGGTGACCCCTGTCCTCTTTCCTGCCTGTGGTGACCCCTGTCCTCTCTCCTGCCTGTGGTGACCCCTGTCCTCTCTCCTGCCACCAATGACCCCTGTCCTCTCTCCTGCCTATGGTGACCCCTGTCCTCTCTCCTGCCTGTGGTGACCCCTGTCCTCTCTCCTGCCAGTGGTGACCCCTGTCCTCTTTCCTGCCTGTGGTGACCCCTGTCCTCTCTCCTGCCTGTGGTGACCCCTGTCCTCTCTCCTGCCTGTGGTGACCCCTGTCCTCTCTCCTGCCAGCGATGACCCCTGTCCTCTCTCCTGTCTGTGGTGACCCCTGTCCTCTCTCCTGCCTGTGGTGACCCCTGTCCTCTCTCCTGCCTGTGGTGACCCCTGTCCTCTCTCCTGCCTGTGGTGACCCCTGTCCTCTCTCCTGCCTGTGGTGACCCCTGTCCTCTCTCCTGCCTCCTCTCTTCATGTCCTATAATGTGTGCTCAGCCTCCACTCTTCATGAATGTTGCTCATTAAGTAAATGTAAACACTTTTGCTTAGCTTCATCTTGCTCAGAAAACTTTTTTTTTTGGCTGAATTAGCGGAGGAGTCACAAGACTCTAATCTGATTAAGTCTTTTCTTCCAGGCTGACCTTTCCTCGGTCACATCGGAGGAGGTGGTGGAGAAACTCTGTCTCCGGAGCCGGGGTGCTGAATATCTTTTTTGAAGCTTAGAAGGAACTATAGATTTTAAGGAAAATAGATTTCAGGAAAGATAGATTTTAGGAGAACACGACAAGAAAATGATAAAAAAAAGTGTCAAAAATGTCCTCATGATGCAATTGGCTCTCCGGATGTTTTAATTTAGGATTGTGGTTATTACTTGTCCATGTTTTATAGAATGAGCCTGTATGGAAGATTTATGTTCAGCATGTTAGCTGTTATCTGTAAATTAAATGTGGGAAAGATGTAGCACCCTCCTAGACACTGTAGGCGTTCGGAAAATTTAGTTCCTTAGCTCTCCTGTAATCATTGGAGTTGCTTGTGATTGCTCTGGTCTGCTCTGAATTTCACTGGTTGTGGGTTTGATTTCTTCCCCCTGCCTTCTGGATGTTTCTGGAATGTAGTGGGCTGGGAGAGTCAAATCGAGTCTGAATATTTATGTGGTCCCTGTAAATCCCTGGGGGAGGGTGCCCAGAAGGTGGCTGAGAGGGAGCATAAATAGGTGGAGGCTTGGAGCAAGGGGGGGGGTCTTGTCCGGGAGGAGAAGATCCTGGCCTTCTGGGCAGTCCAACCATGCTTCTTTATTTGCTAATTAAGGTCTCTGCTGTGCTAGCTGGTGAGGGGGACATGGTGGTGTGATGTGGTTAGCGCTTCAATCATCCCGAAACCATGGTTGATATGGCGTCAGGATGACTGAAGCGCATTTCTTCTATTATTACATTCTAATATACAATGAAATAGTTCAACTCACCATAATGCAAAATCCATTGGAGCCCTCAGCTTGTTGTCTTGCCACCAGATAGGGTATCGCTTGCCACTATAGCCTGCCACCAGAAGAAGCCTGCTACTACAGCTACCAGATCCAGCCTGTCCCCAGATACAGCATGCCACTAGCCTGCCACCAGATGCAGCCTGCTTCCACAGCCACCAGATGCAGCGTTTTTACTAGCCTGCCACCAGATGCAGCCTGCTTCCACAGCCACCAGATGCAGTGTTTTTACTAGCCTGCCACCAGATGCAGCCTGCTTCCACAGCCACCAGATGCAGCGTTTTTACTAGCCTGCCACCAGATGCAGCCTGCTTCCACAGCCACCAGATGCAGCGTTTTTACTAGCCTGCCACCAGATGCAACCTGTCACTAGCCTGCCACCACAGCCACCATATGCAGCAAGTCACAAGCCTGCTACCACACCCACCAGATGCAGTGAGTCACTAGCCTGCCACCACAGCCACCAGATGCAGCCTGTCACTAGCCTTCCTCCACAGCAACCAGATGCAGCCTATCACTAGCCTGCCACCTCAGCCACCATATGCAGCAAGTCACAAGCCTGCTACCACACCCACCAGATGCAGAGTGTCACTAGCCTGCCACCACAGCCACCAGATGCAGCCTGCACTAGCCTGCCACCCTAGCCACCAGATGCAGCGTGTCACTAGCCTGCCACCACAGCCACCAGATGCAACCTGCACTAGCCTGTCACCACAGCGCCAGGAGGGGCGGCTGCGCTAGCCCAATGGACTATTGCAGGGATGGGGGAGCCCTGACACCCTAACCCTAAGGGAAGGGTGGTGCAGTTTGGCATCTTTGTCCTGGGCGCTGGATGACTTTGTCCCAGCACTGCCCTAGACTAATCACTGAGCCAGAGGAGTGACTGCGACCGTGTGCCTGGCTGTTAGTGCATTCATTGGAGAAAGAACGTTGGGATCAAACCAGCGGGCCCTTTTGGGGGTGAGCGCTACCAAGAATTGAACATTGCAGATTGAAAGGTGGAAGGCCTCTGTAATAAATATTTTTTTTTTAAACGAACATCACAGCACCCAGAGCATATTCATTATAGTAGGGTTATGCTGCCACCTTCAGATGATTGGAAATCCTCTCTCAGGCATAACCCCTCCCTGTTAGGCAGGGCTGCAGGTTTGTTTGTTTTCTAGTGTCTTGGCTCCGCTCAGATCTGTGCAACCTGCAATCACTATATCTGGTCTCCCCATGACTCTGCATTCACTATATCTGGTCTCCCCAGGAGCCTGCATTCACTATATCTGGTCTCCCCAGGACTCTGCATTCACTATATCTGGTCCCCCCATGACTCTGCATTCACTATATCTGATCTCCCCAGGACTCTGCATTCACTATATCTGATCTACCCAGGACTCTGCATTCACTATATCTGGTCTCCCCAGGACTCTGCATTCACTATATCTGATCTCCCCAGGAGCCTGCATTCACTATATCTGGTCTCCACAGGAGCCTGCATTCACTATATCTGATCTCCCCAGGAGCCTGCATTCACTATATCTGGTCTCCCCATGACTCTGCATTCACTATATCTGCTCCCACCCCAGGAGCCTGCATTCACTATATCTGATCTCCCCAGGAATCTGCATTCACTATATCTGATCTCCCCAGGAACCTGCATTCACTATATCTGATCTCCCCAGGACTCTGCATTCACTATATCTGGTCTCCCCAGGAGCCTGCATTCACTATATCTGGTCCCCCCAGGACTTTGCATTCATTAAATCTGGTCTCCCCAGGAGCCTGCATTCACTATATCTTCTCTCCCCTGGACTCTGCATTCACTATATCTGGTCCCCCACAGTAAATAGAACATGGAATGCAATTACTTTAGTAAATATAACTGCTAAATACCTTTTCTCACCAGCAGTATATAGCAGTCTTGTGACTTCAATCTCTGTCTGGTTAAAGCTTGTAGGAGTTTCATTCTCCTCTGACAGTCCGGTGAGGCTGCAGGACCCCTGACCCTCTGCCTAGACAGTGCTGATTGGCCCTGTGCTGATCACATGCACCCTCCCAAGAAGAAAAAACCTCACTAGCCATACACACCAAACTGAGCATGGGCAGAGTGCCCCCAAGGCTGGATTGGAGACAGTGGAAGAAGGGAAGGATCAGATAAGACAGGATCAAACAGCCTTTTTACACAATGCAGAGGATTAACCCCTTAGGATCCACAGTGAGTATAACAAGCATGCTTTACTACATATACACACTGATTTTACTGTTGTGGGTTTAGTAACACTTTAAATATACCTCTGTGGATAAATACATAAAGAAGTGCAAATAAAAGCCAAAAGTCTTTATTAAACACAATGGGACATACATTATCCCTAAAACTTCGTACATATACAAAGAATAATAAAAACACCACTGTTAGGTGTTATACATGATAGTGGTATGGAAATATATATGTTCTACTCGTTTCGAGGAAATCACCGCTTTCTCAGGACCTTATTTGCCTTTACATGGATTCTGATACTTGTGCTCAAAAATAAACCAAATAGATATAAACATATCAGGATCAAAATTACAAATACAATCAAAAATAAAGACAAAAAAAGAAGAAGGGCAAAAACGGGGAGAGAAGTCCCCAATCTCACCGCACCAAGCCGCATGGTGCTGCCGGACAGTGCAGTTTACCAATGCACCCATTAGATACCCATTTTTAGAAGTTGATAATGGTCTTCGTATTTACTACTTTTCTCAGTGGCATACAAAGTATTGATGAGCTGTGCAGTTGTTTTTCTAAAATATCAAACTCCGCTGACTACCTGCTCACCATTATGTAATGCCTGCTGTGGGGCTGCTGTGCTCCATGCAAATCCTCAGCACAATATCAGAATGGGGGGAAAAAAAAAAATCCTACGTTGTCTATATTTCTGCCCAAAATGGAAAAAACATGAGTTTGCTTTTTTCAAGATAAGAAAAATGTGTCCTCCGCAGGACCCCGGCAGTTCTATGCTGTATAGAAGAAACACCAAGCCACATGTTTCAGTGCCACCCAGGAGCCTTTGTCATAAATAACACCCATTTACGGCACGGTCCCTCAGGTGTACTTGACCGGTTACTCTATAGCCAGAGGCCAGATGATGGAACGGGAGCATCTCATGTGGGTTTTGTTAAAGGTGTGAAATCAGGATGTTGGACGGCGTCATCTTTCATGATCATTAGAGTCTTGTCTCTGCAGCGATGCCTGAATGAGGCTTCACACACGCAAAACTGAGGCCAGAAAAGCCCAAGGAAGGTGGATCCGAGGCATCGCGATCAGTGGTTGGAGAAAAGAAGAGGACCTTCTTATTTCACCAGCATCATGTCCCATTCGACTGTTCTAGTGCAGGATATAAGCTGTAATTGCTTAAAAAATGTTAGCTGGAGATCAGCTTCAATTTGTTGGTCAAATCTATCTAAAGTTATCCAAAATTAGTGTATCTAAATCTGCTAGTCTAGCCAGTGCTGCTGTCCAAGAGTGGCCCCACTCCCCTTTCTTTCCAGAGTGGGGACACCATAAAGCCAGCTATAGATGGAATGAATCTCATCCGGTTCAGCAGAGAGCAGCCAAGATTCGATTCATCTATGGGTAGGCTGATTATACCGAAGTTGGTCCATTAATTGACTTCACTATAACCAGTCAGTCTTTTTTACCTATGATCACTGCCAGAAGCTGTAGCCCCCAGCAGTGAGGACTGTGTTCTGCCGGGAAGGCTCCCTGCCAGAAGAGAAAACAATAGATCTGCAGGAGGGAATCCCTCATTAACAATGACTGTGTTGATGGGGGAATCAAGCAATTTCTATATGGGTTGCTTACGACAGGAAGTTTGTTACTGTTAGGATTGCAAATAAAGGAAAAAAGCCTCAAAAAAAGAAAACGAATGCAGCAGCAACATCTAAAGATTGGTATGCTTGTGGGCAGGGGTCAGTTTTTTTGCCTGTTAGTCCTGCCCCTGGGAGTGTCATGGGGAGAGTTGACCCCATTATACTGTATATAGTCTACTAAAATTAAAGTGTGCTAGATGTATGAGGCTTTGGGTCTCTTCTGGAGGCTTTGTAGACCTGCAAAGAACCAGATACTTGCCCCTCTGGGGTAGACTTTGGCACGGCTGAAAGGGGCTTGATTGGATTAGCCATCTGTGGAAGGAATGGAGATGGAAAGACTGGGCTGCATTGGAGATGGAGATAGAAACACTGGGTTCCACAAGGTATTGGCAAGAACAGGAAAAAAGTTGATTATATACTGTGTTAACATGTTGATTCACTTCAGTTCAAGTGAAGCATCTAAAAAAGCTGTATGTACTGAACAAGCCTATGGTAAGGAAAATGTGGAAACCTAAGATGGTGGAGTTCCTCCATAATGAAGGAATGGGTACCCTATCTCAATCCTGTGCAGATGGTTGTTGGGAGGAGCCCTTGGGAAACCTAATATTGTGGAGTTCCCTCATAATGGAGGGATGAGAACCCTATCTTAGTCCTGTGCAGATGGTTGCTGGGGAGGAGCCCCTGGGAACCTAAGATGGTGAAGTTACTCCATAATGAAGGGATGGGACCCCTATCCATGTCTTGTGCTGGTGGGTGCTATGAGATGCTTTGGCAACATAAGATGGGGGAGTTGCTCCACAATGAAGAGATGGGAACCCTACCTCAGTCCTCTGTATAAAGTTGCTGGGAGGAGCCCTTGGGAACCTAAGATGGTGGAGTTCCTCCATAATGAAGGAATGGGAACCCTATCTCAATCCTGTGCAGACGGTTGCTGGGAGATGTCCTGGTAACCTACAATGGTGGAGTTGCTTGATAATGAAGGGGATGGGAACCTTACCTCAGTCTTATGCAGATGGTTGCTGGGAGGAGCCCTTGGGAACCTAAGATAATGGAGTTGCTCCATAATGAAGGAATGGTAACTTTACCTCAAATTTGTGCAGACAGTTGCTGGGAGGAGCCCTTGGGAACCTAAGATGGTGAAGTTGCTCTATAATAAAGGGATGGGAATCCTATCTATGTCTTGTGCATAGGGTTCCTTGGAGATGCCCTTGGGAACCTAAGATAGTGGATTTGCTCCATAATGAAGTAATGGGTACCCTATCTCAATCTTGTGCAGATGGTTGTTGGGAGGAGCCCTTGGGGCCCTAAGATGGTGGAACTGCTCCATAATGAAGGGATGGGAAGCCTATCTCAGTCTTGTGCAGATGCTTGCTGGGAGATATGCTTGGTAACCTAAGATGGTGGAGTTGCTCCATAATGAAGGGATGGGAACCTTATCTCAATCTTGTGCAGACGGTTGCTGGGAGGAGCCCTTGGGAACCTAAAATGGCGGAGTTGCTCCATAATGAAGGAATGGTAACCTTACCTCAATCTTGTGCAGAAGGTTGCAGGGAGGAGCCCTTGGGAATCTAAGATGGTGGAGTTGCCTCTTCATGAAGGGATGGGAACCTTATCTCAAACCTGTGCTGATGGCTACTGGGAGGAGCCCTTGGGAACCTAATATGATGGAGTTTTTCTATAATGAAGGAATGTGTACCCTATCTCAATCTTGTGAAGAAGGTTGCTAGGAGGAGCCCTTGGAAACCTAATATGGTGGAGCTGCTCCAAAATAAAAGGATGGGAACCTTATCTCAAGCCTGTGCTGATTGATGCTGGGAGGAGCCCTTGGAACCTAATATGGTGGATTTCCTCCATAATGAAGGATGGGTACCGTATCTCAATCTTGTGCAGAAGGTTGCTGGGAGGAGTCCTTAGGAAACTAATTTAGTGGAGTTGCTCCATAATGAAGAGATGAGAAGCCTGTCTGAATCTTGTGCAGATGCTTGCTGGAAGATGCCTTTGGAAATTTAGGATGGCGAAGCCTATCTCAATCTTGTGCAGACAGCTGCATGGAGGAGCCCTTGGAAACTTAAGATGGTGGAGTTGCCCCTTCAAGAAGGGATGGGAACCTTATCTCAAGCCTGTGCTGATGGCTGCTGGAGGAGCCCTTGGGCACCTAATATGGTGGAGTTTTTCTATAATGAAGGAATGGGTACCCTATCTCAATCTCGTGAAGAAGGTTGCTGGAGGAGCCCTTGGGAACCTAATATGGCAGAGTTACTCCATAATAAAAGGACGGGAACCTTATCTCAAGCCTGTGCTGATGGCTGCTGGGAGGAGCCCTTGGGAACCTAATATGATGGATTACCTCCATAATGAAGGATGGGTACCCTATCTCATTCTTGTTCAGAAGGTTGCTGAGAGGAGTCCTTAGGAAACTAATTTAGTGGAGTTGCTCCATAATGAAGGGATGAGAAGCCTATTTGAATCTTGTGCAGATGCTTGCTGGAAGATGCCCTTGGGAATCTAGGATGGCGAAGCAGCTCCATAATGAAGGTATGGGAACCCTATCTCAATCTTGTGCAGACAGTTGCTGGGAGAAACCTAAGACGGTGGAGTTGCTCCATAATGAAGGGATGGGTACCTTATCTCAATCATATGCTAATAGTTGGTCGTAGGAGCCCTTGGCCAGCTTGGCAGGAGATGGCACGTAATGGTGGTTGCATACATACTGCAAAATGTTACATTTTTGTTTTTAGGTTTAGACCTAAATTTACTTACCGTATATTTACTTTTATTACACTTAAATTGTATCATATCATTGTTTTGGTTGGTAAGTTAACCCAGGAACAGGCACACTGGGGACATTGTGATGGATTAAAGGTACGTGGTGAGGGAGCGAAATGGATCCCGAATATTAGGCTGATGAACCCGATGACAACCCCCTGTTATGTTCTAGAAAGGAAAGCCATGATAAAATTGTTGCCTAATAATAGCCACAAACGACTTTGCTTGAAAAACCGGCTAGGAAGAACGCTCGGCCATGTTGGACTAGAGCAGGTCTGCTGCGCCCAATTAAGACCAGCTGAAATTGAAAGATTGTGATTGTATTTTTGGCTTTAAAATGACCACAAGGGATCCTCTGGGTCGCTTAGAAGTTTAATTAGCATGCTGCCCGTGAAACAGACCGCCGTTGTTCTCCAGTGGGCAGGGAGCTTGAGTGGCAGAAAGCTGAACACGTGAAGCCCGAGGACCCTCATAGACGTCTCTGAACAAGGAGGACGAAATTGAATTCCTGACAATGAAGAGCTCCCTTCCAACCGCCCCTTCCAGCCATGAACGCACGCCGCGCGTTTCCAGGCCCCGTTAATTGCACTGTGTGTAAAACATAAAGAGGGGGAGTCAATTGTCCTGCTTTTTATTTTTAATCTGTCTTGTTAAATTCGCCGAGTTCTGCTTATTAAATATTTAGACATAAAAGGAGCAGGAGGAAAACAAGCCGCTCCGCGCGGGCTAATTACCGAGCAATAAAAGCCGAACCCGAGATTGTCCTGCCCGCGGAATTTATTTTCTTCATAATCCGCCTTCTTCCTAAACAGTTTGCTCGCAATTTAGAATGTTGTTCCCGGGACTTGTAGGTCTCATTTGCATGACGAGTTTTGTTGTAATTGTGGAACAACATAGACATGGTGGATTAGTATGTCGGCTCTAATGCTGCACATGGGTGCATAGGAGTCATCATTAAAGGGGTCTTCACCCCACACTGCTGGCCATACACCATATAGACCTTCCAACGAACGCCATTCATATGGAAAAAAAAAAATTGTGATTTCCAGGACTGGACGAACGGCTTTCAAAAATGTTGCTTGTTCAACCAGTTTGTCTCTTCAGCAATTTTTTTTTTAATTTTTTGCACAAATGTAAAATGACTTAATATGGTTTTAACCACTTGCCCTCTGGAAGATTTGCCCCCCTGCGTGACCAGGCCATTTTTTGCACATATGTAAAAAAAAATTGTACATTTTGGCCGCCCCCCCCCCAAAAAAAAATACCACCAGCCGCCACTGCTTCTGACGTCCCCCCCGCTGGCGCTCCTGGCCCCTCCCTCCTGCCCCCCCATGCAAGCAACTTGCTGTTGGGGCACCTAAGCAGGCTCACTCCTGAGCCACTGCTCTGTGTGTCCATTCACACACCCCTGCTCCCCCTCTCTCTCTCGCTGGATCGCAGTGGGGCTCAGGCAGGGGCGGACTGACCATTGAGCCACTCGGGCACTGCCCGAGGGCCCTGGGCCACTAGGGGGCCCCATCAGGGTTGCCAGCCTCGGTAAAACCAGGGGCAGTATGTATAAATCTGTGTTTTTTTTACATCTGTCTGTGTATACTGTGTGTACATGTATGTGTATACTGTGTGATTGTATACTGTGTGTGTGTATACTGTGTGGCCCTATAATCTCTGATTGCCTGGGTACCCCATAATCTCCTATTGCCCGGGGGCCCCATGAGTTATCAGTCCGCCCCTGGGCTCAGATAAGTATTAGGGGGTAAAAACCTTGGAGCCTTTAGTACCACTTTAAACCCCCCCCCACCCAGAACATTCTATTACTTCTGTAAGCAAAGACCCTGTAGAATAAAAAGACGATAGCTGCTAATTTTTTTTTTATGTCACATTAGATTTCTGCAACTGTTTACTGTATTATACACATTTTCAAGAAAAAAGAATATAGTAAAATGAATTTTAGTGCAAACAAACACAATATAATACCTTTTTTTTTTTGGTAAAATATAAAAGATTTGGTTGTGTCAAGTAAATAGATACCAAACATGTCATGTCTTAAAATTGCGTGCGCCCGTGATATCGCAAAAAAAAAAAAAAAAACGACAGTACCCAAAAAATCTCCACTTTAAAAGCCTTTACAGGTCATCAGTTTAGAGTTACCCAGGAGCTCTTGTGACTTGTGCTAGAACTGTTGCTCCCACTCTGATGTTGGCGGTGACATGGTACATGTGGGACGCGACCGCAGTTTACATACACAAGCGCACCCTTCGCCTGCATTTGCGCATGTGTGCAGGGCAACGGGGGTTACGGCAAATTTTTTTAATACATTTTATTACATTTTTTTGTTTGTTTTTTTTTTTTTTACTTGATTGCCATCACAAGGGGTTAATAAACCCCTATGTGATAACATTGGGCAGGTGACCCCGATGTCTCCCCTGCCTTCTACTCACAGTTCGGCTCGTTTAGCTCCTACCTGTACTGTCCAGAAATGGCGGATCTGAAACCGGAAGTGGCGAAATAATCGCTTCCGGTTTCTTGGTTTACATGTGAGATTGAGGCTCTGACATCATTCTCCATCCTGAAGCGACGGTCCTGACTCCTGGGCTCCCGGTAAGAGAGCTTGGGAACTCAGGGGAGGGGGCAGGGTGGTGGGGGCATGCACTGCCTGCTCTGTAAAAGGGATCAGCAGCTACACAGCTGCCGCAGCATACTGGTGTAATTTTCGCAAGGTGCATGGACACATAAATACACAAAGAAATATTTTATATAAAAATTTGTTACAAAATGTTATTTGATTACTAAAAAAAAAAATTAGATTAAAAGCATACTGTACAGTCATATAATCTCATTCATCACGCATGTTATTCAACATGTTTCGCCTTTTTCAGGCAGATTAATATTTATTTCCACACCTTTACCATGGGGATGATCTGGTGAGCCTTTGTATCGGTTTATGGTCATGTATAATGATTATAGTGTTCTATATTTTGTAATGCTTTTTCATTGTTAATTTCAGTTTATTTGAAGCGCTCCCCTACTCCTCCTGAAGCGAAACACGTTGAGACTTTTTATCCGCAGTGGAAACATCCCCAGCAAC